>NC_051140.1:1784632-1807632 GCF_014839805.1 Manduca sexta
TTTATTTTTTATCCAATCATCCATCCTTTTAACATTACATTGAGTTTTGGCCGTAAATTAAGCTTTACAGCTTCAGTGGGTCACTTCTGACCCGTCAATGTTTCAGCGGGTCAGGAATGACCCGTCAATGTTTCAGCGGGTCAGGAATGACCCGTCAATGTTTCAGCGGGTCAGGAGTGACCCGTCTCATAACTAAAACAAATTTTATGGAACATTGAACACAACTAAAAATATCGATGGCTATCGTTAAAAACTAACATAATATGGTAATTCAATTCGAGAAAGGTCTGTGAACACGTATCTTAATTTAAAAAAAAATATTTATTATCCTAATTTCATTTTCAAATCAAGTTGGCCATAATTGACCCATTAGTAGAAAAAGAGTGTGTGTGTTTTAAATGTAAATTATCTACACGATGTTTATTTTCGGTTTATTTTACTAACCATCATTTTCAATAAATGATCTCAATCGTTTTTTTCGATTTGTCTCTAAAATGAACCAATCATACCAGGGATTATTTTGACGCTTACAAATGGTTTATTTTGATCGATTCATTTCTGGAATCTCATTGAAGATTGAGATTCGGATTTTTTATTGAAAATGCTTGTATATTTTGTCTCCATTAGCATGTGGCAACCAAGATCGCAGAACCAATGCTGTTAAAGCAAGTAATATGGTGTACACATTTTATTTTTAATTATATTTATAGCACAGGAAACATAAAATACACAGCCATTATTATAATTCGTATAAACAATAATAAATAATTCTATTTGCTACCTTACATTATTAATGATAATAGCTACCTGTGGTCTATTGATTTCTCAGAGGACATAAACTTAACAATAAATATTTTGCTCTATTCAATAGTATATATTATAGTCTATTTTTGGTGACGAGTTCCAAATATGACACCACTGCGCCTTATTACCCACACAGCTACAAGAGGAAGCTTGGGTGGGTTTGGAAGGAACATAAAAGGGAATTAAGTGAGAGAAATGATTGCACCCCCAATCATTTATATTAATTACTTATATTTATATTACTAGTTTTGTCAAAAGCGGCTTTACCTATTCTGCAGGGTGTGCGCTACACACGGGTGCAGCGTGTTAGGGGGCGCCGAGCGACGCTCGCGACACGTTCAAAGACACATGTGTCGCTCGCGGCACTGGCGCTTTCAAGCAATCTGCGCCCTTGTTAAGGCTTTAATTTATACAATAACGTTTGATGTAATATTTTAAAATTTATTAAAGAGACAATGTAGTCTCCTAGGGGGCTCCAAGGAATTTCTTGCACAGGGGCGGCACATGAGCTAGAGCTGCCTCTGAGTTTTGTAATATATACTGTCTTCTGGGCGAGAGTTCCTCTACTACCGAAGGTTTAGGACAATGCTTTCTTATGTTTACGCAAATGTTAGACATTGAAATAAAACTATTTACGGAACCCAAAAGACCGGCGTCAGACTTCAAGACACTGAGCTCATTCCGCGTCGAACAGACCGACAACAGCAAAAAAAAATTTAGTTCATCTCGTGACCATGAAGGTTGCAAAGTTTTTTAAATGTTAGGAGAAAATAGTAATATGTATAACCGCGATAAAATCTGTAAATAGTTTTATTTCGAGGGTTTAGGACTTTAAGTACCACGATAACTCAACGGAGGTTGGCGTATTCACTTCGCCCTGTGGAATGGGGGCGTTTGGAGAATTCCACCACGGTATCCCCTGTCTGTCGTAAGAGGCGACTCATAAGGGCCACGAAGGGGGTTTTCGGCGGACAGCAGGCTGTCCGTTCTAGTACGTTTTGTGGATCTTTGCACACTTCGATTGACCCCCGGGATGGACGGTGGTGTGCCTCATGCTGCTGTTGACACCGAGGGCGCCTTTCGTAGCGTGGGGGCTTCTGAGCCGCCGCCCTCCCACCCTCTATAGGAGAAGAGCCGCTAGGCGGCACCACCCAGGGGCGGCTGCGGACGAAGACTTAGACACTATGCGTCAGAGGAAGCCTGCAGCCGTCCCTAATGCACCGAAAAGGGCCACCGCGGAGTTTTAGTTGGTAGGCCGTTGCGTAGGTTAGTTGTACATAGGGTTAGGGACTCGGCTCGGCAGCCACCTGAAGGTCTCGATCAAGTCCGGACGGCTTTTCGCCCGGCTGTAACAACGGTTACCCCAACATAACTGCTCAGACGCCCCCAACAAGTCTGGGCGGAAGTATTAAGGGACCTTACCGCGAAAAAAAACAAAAAATTTGGCGTATTCACGTACCTTCGGAAGTCATATCGAGCACTCACAAGTACCTGCATATTTTTTTCTTAACTGTTAAAATAATAAGCTTAATAATTAATACCCATGTAACTTCGAAAAGCCAGAAAAGGCATGCAATCATCAGATGCGTTAAAAATAATCTAGCGCCAAATTGTCTGTCTAAAACCCGCGATGGGGACTCTTCATAAGAATTATAACTAACTTCACAAAGCGTAGTCCTTCTGGATTCCGTGAAGGATCAATCCACAGTTAAGTCTTGGAAGAAGAACGACGCGTTATATCTATGTATAATTGAATAAGATATCTATAAGAATACTGAACTCTTTGGTTGCGTAAACGTTCGGCCATATATTATGAGTTACATTGCAGCAAATAAACATGTGTACCAACAATTAATAAGCTTGTATGCACTTTTTCTTCCTACTTGGTTATCGAAATGGTTATTTATTTTGAATTACAAAATTGTTCATTATTTATTTTGCTTGTTGTGTACCTAAATTTTAACTTTAATCTCTAAAGAAAATTTTGTCTTTGTACGGATCTTGGGTCACAAAAACGGTGCTATTTATAATATTAAAATTGATATTGGCGGGATTGGTAATGTTGGGACTGGCTGCCACTGGGACGTCTATATTATTATTTTTTTGCGTCGTTGCTGTTGGAAGCCTTTGTAGTATTTCCAAAATGTTATTTTTGTCAGATGGTCTTACTGGTAGTCTATGTGGAATCCCATCGTCATTATTTTCACCATAAGGCCTTACAACACCAGCTTGTCCATTTATTTGTGGTTTTGTAACAGTTCCTATTCTCCAGTCACCTTCGTCTATTGCGTATTCAACATTATTTTCACTAGAGGAATTTGGACTTGCATACTGGAAATTGCTAACAAATACTTCAACTTTATCCTTAACAATAACGGTAATATTTGTGCCGTTTTTGACCAAACCTGGTATGCACTTGGCGACGTAATTCCAGGCTCCAACGGCCCCAATACAACTCATGTAGCGAAATGTGGTCTCGGAGTAGTAGTTGGGCTTGCGACACTCCGGCTGCACCAGGGTGCCATCCGGTTCGTATTCGTTGCAGGTTCTGAACCCTTGACTGCTTCCTGAGAGTACGCATTTGTATTCCACGCTCACGTGTTCCTTCAGATGGCAGAAACCTGGAAGGAATAAACGATAGGGGTCCTCAATGTGATGATACTGCGATTTATGATATACTCATGGGCGCGTGCTGAGCAAGGTCTTTACCAAATTCCTCATGAATCAGCAGCTCCATACTAACTGTATTTACAATTATATTGTGAAGATAGCCAATTTTACTGAGCGGGCGTCATGAAAGGGATTTGAGGTAATCACGGCTCGTACTTAAAGTGAAACAATATCACAAAATGCTTGTTCAATATAGATAATGAGTAAAAATTTTAATACGTTAAGGTTTTCAGATGATCACACACAGGATTTGGATATTGGTCAAAATGACTACATTCTGGGCTTAGATAGCTACTTTTATTTTGAAAAAAATGCACATTGAAACTATGTTTCCAAGCAAAGTCACGTAAGCACGAGCAAAATAATACTTACGTGTACATTTCGGTAGTGGAGTGAAATTCCACCAGCCGTTGGTGCAAGTGACGTCATTCCTGCCCAGGATCCCGTAGCCCTTGTTGCAGGTGTAGTTTAGCGATACAAACTCAAAGCTCATTCCTGGTTTCGCGTTCTTCATACCGGAAACTACGTATCCGCCGTGCTCGGGGTACTCTGGTAGCACGCATGCGCCTTCCCTGCAAATGTTTTAAGTTATGTATAAGCTTGTAGAACGTTACAAAACATTGGTTTAGTGCTTGATGATTATGAAAGTAGCATCTTGTAGTGTAGCAGCTATTTAAAGATAACTGAGTAAATATAATGGAAGCCCTCAAACGAGGTAATGTGGATCGTTGGTCGATTATTCGACGATGTAATTCTCCATAATATCTCTCATAATGCCAAAGAACTTTGCCAGTGTTACGACTGGTGCCATGGCACATTATTAGCAACAAAAATGGATAATGCGGTGATGATCACCTGGATGAATGAAAATAGAATACTAAAAGAGCTTATCTTTGCAGCCATTCATTAATTTGGATTGTGAACCACAAACAGGTGGGCAAAATGCTCGTTTATTCATCATCACGCTATATAGTTGAAGGTACTTACTTAACCGGTTGGACGCTTGTATTTCTGTCAGCGCAAAGGTCATCCGCTTCGTCGGAGCCATCAACGCATTCGCGAATCTGGGGATTTCATTTACATCGTATTAGTCTCAACTCGTAGTATTTTAGAATTACCTGATAATTTTCAAAGGAGCCTACATTTCCTAGAAACTTACCAAGATACTCATGTCACGTCTTGCAATTGTCTCTGGGATTTTAGGAGACGAGCGAGTGTCGGAGATACCGTCTCACATAGTGCTATTTCGAAGACATTATGTGTGGCTGATTTAGAGCTGGTATTAAATATGCCTTGTATTGTCTTCCTCATATAAATAAGATTTATCTGGGAATCTAATTAATATGTTCGATTTTCACAAAACCTATAGTGTTCTTCTTTACGATGAGTTTTATTTGTATTATGGTGATACTCATTGTTTATGGATTCTTAAAAACTTTTTGATAGGATACCTTTAACATCAAATATAATCCAGTAATTATTGCCAATTTCAATACTTACGCCATTGCAGTCAGAGTCTTTGTCCACGCACGCTCCGTACGCGCACTGGAACAAATAGGACAGGCAGGTCTTCCCCGCGCAGGATCTGAGGGTCTCATCGGATCCGTCCGCACAGTCCGCCACACCGTCGCAGTGTTTGTATGCCGCTATGAAACGCCCGTCGAGACATTTGAACTGACCCCTGGAACATAGAGATTTTTTCTTCAATATTTATCACGAAGTAAATTTACAGTAAGTTATTTTACGTATCGTGACATCGTATAGCTGGTCATCATTCGAATTCTGCTGTTGCACCCTTGTTTTAGATAGAAGGGTTCTGAGATCAATATAATGGGCGCGTCGGTATAAAAGATGTTCACATTGTCGGTGGTTGGTAGCACTGACCTGATCTCCTCGGTCTCGTTCCTGCAGCGCGGCAGAAGCTCGTCGGAGTTGTCGGCGCAGTCCTGCACGCCGTTGCAGGGCGCGGTGCCGTCCACGCACGCGCCGTACGTGCAGCGGAACCAGTTGTACTGACATCTGGTGGAAGAGGATTGATTGAAATTTCATATTGAGCTCTTTAAGTAGAGGTAGCAATAAGTAGCCAGGTGGAGCTATGGACATTATTAACAGATGTAAAAATTCTGCAGAGTCATCTAAAATAGTTGATTGATTTTAAATTTGATATACCGAAATTAATTTCCAGGTTTTTAGTAAGTACCGTATCATACAGATTGACAGATGGGAAAATTGCTAGAGTTTGGATAATCTACATACCTGTCCAACCATCAACTCTACTCTATCAAATTCGATCACAATTTTAGGTATTCACGAGCGGCAGTAATTGATTAATCATGTGGCTCGCTTACTAATTTTTAAGCGACCAGATGTCAAGTTTGATAATGCTAAAAGTGAAGGCAAATGTGATCTTACTGTCGCTCCCTGCAGAGGGCGTGCGTCTCGTCGCTCGCGTCGGGGCAGTCCACGATACCGTCGCATTTCCCATCGAAATTTATACACGACCCGTCTTTGCACTGCCATTGGCTAATCCTGAAAAGTAAATATGTTTTTATGAACAAATATTCTTAGCAATAGTTTTTTTACATCTATTGTAATTAACTCTTCCGCAACTCGATGTAATCCGCGAGCAGGTGATGTGAAGCAATTTTAGGTAGAATATTTCAATGCTTCATCAGTTTTCATCGTATAAGGCGCACCGTCAGTAAGAAAAACACATATTTTCTCGTCCATAGAAGAATCGGGAAATAGAGATCTGATGGAATCATTTATCAATCGGGCGATAGTTGAATGGTTGGTGTTTTGTGTCGACGGCTTATACAACACGCCCCATTAGATAACTACTGTCAACGAAAAGTACCAAACTATACAATAATGCTATAATAATAGAATTATATGCAAATGCATACACACCGTTGCCTACTAATCTTAGTAGTGTGCAGTCCTGGATTTGTAAATAGGCCGTATAGGCCGCAGCCTATGGGCGGCAGATTTCAGACGACGCTCACTCGATTTAATTAATCATTCGTTTATTTAACTTTAGTGCCTTCCATAATACAAACAAATGGAAAATTATTAAGTAGTTTAGAAACCTACATACATACATACATAAACCTACCTACAGTAGTGTGCGTGTGCACTCATGCTGCTCACGGACACTGTAAGCTATTAGGGAAAGTAGTGGGGCGCGTCTTCGTCGATGAAATTATATATTATAGATTACTTACCGACAATTAGAGAGCTGTCTTCTTGATCGATTCAGGACTGTGTCAGTACTCAGCGCATTTCTGAAACGTTGTAACAATATTAGTATATCACTAAGATGTTTTTATTACATAGATACGTTGTCCGAGCTCAATACTGGCAAGACGAAAGTAAGGTAATTGCCCGACTTGACGGCCAATGAGCGTGCGGCACTAACGTTGTTACGTAACTGTCGATGTATATATATTCTTTTCTAACGAATGTATGCTGCATCGTATTATTCCTTCTTAGAGCCAATTTGTAATTATATGTACAGGTACTACGTGAATATAGCAAATATTGCGCCGTTTTTATGTGCCATTTTGTTAGTGTATGACGCGTCTATTTGTAAAACGTCATTGGTATATCACATATTGGCACATATGTGGCGGTCGTCAAAGTGCATCATAGTTTGAAATTATGATATTTGAAATTAAATGCAATGGAAAATATCTAGTTTTCCGATGTAAGTGTTTTTTTTTAATAATTTTGTCCCGACCTCTCAGTCTTTGCAGCTTTTATAGTCGCGAGACATTAAGGTGTGTAGAAGTATCCACATTTTATAATAATAAAATACATTTTTAATATAAAATATAATTATATTTATCTTTATCTTATACGTTATTTTTAACATTTTACATATACTTATATTCCTAAAAAAAACATGCAAATAAAAATATAAAAAAATTAATGACCCTTCGATGGCATAGCTCAAGACCCAAGCCATCGGCGGTTAGGGATTCAAAGTGAGGAATCTCCTCACAATTATATTTAATTATTGTAAAATATAAAAATAAAATTATAAATAAAAGTAGCATTGCCTGCGATTTCGCCCGCGTAAAAAAGTTTTTCCAAGATAACTATTTTCCCAGGACAAAAAGTAGCATATAATTATAATAATAAATATGAAACTGTCATTGGAGTAAACTTACTCTCCAATAGTACAGGCTTCGTCAGCTCCGTTGAAGCAGTCTCGCTTGCCGTCGCAAAACGCGCTGAAGCTCACGCACGAGCCGTCGCCGCAGGAGAACTCGTCGGGGCTGGAATCAGTACAATTACCATTTATAATAATTATAACAGCCCTGTATTATAAACTGTCCCACTGTTGGGCACGGGCCTCCTTTATTACTGAGAGTGATTAGGGCTTAGTTCACCACGCTGGCCTAGTGCGGATTGGTAGACTTCACACACCCTCGAAAATTCCTATAGAGAATTTCTCAGGTATGCAGGTTTCCTCATGATGTTTTCCTTCGCCGTTAAAGCAAGCGATAATAAAAAGAAAACACTCATATTTTTTTAGAAAAGTCTGAGGTGTGTGCCCTTGGGATTTGAACCTGCGGGCATTCGTCTCGGCAGTCCGTTCCACAACCAACTAGGCTATCGCCGCTTTACCATTTACACAAACTAAACAATATCACGGCACATTGTGGCAATTGGTTGACATACGCGGCCTAGGGGGCCGAAAAGGCAAT
The DNA here is from genome assembly GCF_014839805.1 of Manduca sexta. NCBI lineage: Eukaryota > Metazoa > Arthropoda > Insecta > Lepidoptera > Sphingidae > Manduca > Manduca sexta. Next base: position 1,792,819 of record NC_051140.1, read on the forward strand.
TTCACTTGGACTTAAAGCCGCCACAAAGAGAAAACCATTCGGTAACTGTTCTGCAAATACAGCTCAAAAATGTGCTACGCAGCGCCTCGCCTAGTTAAGGAAACTTCTATTACTTGACATCAAAATAAATATTACCTAAGTGATCTCCACTGCCTGAAAAACACCAATAATATCAAAAGGTTGGATTGCCTTAAAGAAAGTAAATAGTGATTAGGGAACGATGCTTTGCTGGTGGTAGGATATATTTTATATCCGCCCTGATAGCGACCACTATACACAAGGTGTTAAACCCGCCATAGTGGGTCAGGTAAATGTCACGTTTTGGGGTTGGTCTGTGTATATCCGGTTCCAACAGGCCGGCACAATTGTGTCGACTGCCGAGGGGTAATCATCTTTCGTTAGTCGGCATTCTATTGGACCTTACTTACCATCAGATGCAGTGGCGTCACATTTCCGTACTTGTATAAAGTAAAAAAAATACCTGCAATAGTTAATTTCTTCTTTTAACACTGACGTGAGGGCTGGCACTGTGGCTGAAATTAAAAAAAAAACTTATAGCACACAATTGTTTATGAATTAAATTATAAATGTTTTGTTATCTATTTCTCTCTAGATACGTAATAATAAATAATAAGGAAATATATATTTTTCATTCATACAGCATAACGTATGTTAGTAAAAGGTAAATAGGTCTGGATGTTTTTGAAAAGTCTTTGGTACACGAACAGACGATGTCTTAGCATACAGGTTTCATTTCGAAAATGTCTCGTTGAAGATATTTGCGTTTTCATATCGGATTTTTTAAGTAACAGGCACTCATATAGATGGCGCTGTAGGCAGTTACAGCGCCATCTACATGAGTGCCACAGTGTACAGGGCGTTTGTATCGGCAAAGGCTTTCGCATGAGCGAATTCGCAAACAATACATAATGTTAAATTAATTTTTATAGGATTGTCAAAGGCCGGCATCATAATATTTATTTCTCATATAAGTATATTAAAATACTAGGTATTGCCCGCGGCTTCGCCCGCGTGATGTCGTTTTTGCGGGATAAAAAGTTCCACTTGGGAGAGTAGCTTCCTTTTAGTAAAAGAATTTTCTAAATCGGTTCAATAGTTCCAGAGATTAGTCACTACAAACAAACTCACTTTTCCTCTTTATAATAGTATAGATACATCGTGTTAGCATTTCGTCAAGTTTTGGTAATGTTTCTGGGCTTGTGCGATTAATAAGCGTCCGACTTTCATGCTTTAAAAAATTATTATTAATATACTAGATACATAAAGGTCACCAGGAGCCCTAGCCTAGACTATCGCTGGGTTATTTCTTTTTTTTTTTTTTTGCTAGAAAGGCATCTGATCTACGGCCCCAGCTAAAGAAACGGGAAGGTCATCCTCGCTGTTAAATCGAAGAAAAACAAGCGAGTAGTGATTACTATTTATTACTTTAATACGCAATTATTATTAATAATCTTTTTATTTCCTTTATTTTCAAAGATTTTTATATATCAAAAAAGTTCAGTAACTCAATGCTTGCAGTTTTAAATCATTCATTTATTTCATGTAGATAAAAATTTCCTTATTTAGTACCTTTTCTTCGTTAATTAATTGAGAAAAATACATTTTTTTAACGTACGCTAATGGTATAATGAGTCATGATAAAGTAAAGATTTGAATTTAATTAAGCATTTTAATCCTGGCTGTAGAAGCTAAAATAAACACTGTTTTACTCAGAACCATTAGTAGGCGAATATCGACCTTATGCCGATGAACTACTAATACTTATAATTGGATAATAAGAAAACAGGTATTTATAATGATTCTTCGACCGAGAGATGATATTTAATGTACATTTTATTGATTTCCTCGTAATGGTTTGTGTGACATTCTTATATACGATGCGTATATAGATATTTGCTGATAGGATGTATTTTATATCCGCCCGGATAGCGACCACCGTACACAAGGCGTTAAAACCCGTCATAATGGCCCACGTAATTGTGTCGCGTTCCGGGATCAGCCTATATATAGCTGAAGTAATAAATAAGAAATAAACTGTAGGTATAGAATAAAAATTATTTCTACTTGTTTACTTCTAGTGTTTTGCTATCATTCCAAATAATGTGGATTTTAATTATAATGTACCTACGTCATCGTAACGTCTATCGGCCGGGGGCTGTCCCGCAGACCACGAAATCTTTGATAAAACAGGTTTTATATACTGGTATTTTGATAGATTGATGCGCTATTGAATAGGTTAAAAAATATTGTGTACAGCGGAATGATACGGATGGTCGCTCGCTTAGTGCCACGTTCTCAAAGTCACAATGTGTTTGATAAATAATTGCTGATCGTATACTTTTATCCACCCGAATAGAAACCACTACGTTAATATCACATTCAGGGTCTTATTTATAGACGTTATTTATCTAAGAACGGAGCATTGCTGTGATAAGAATTCTGTTTCTCAGTGCTGACATCATGGCAGCCTTCGCAGTGCGTAGATGTAGGGCCGTTATGATTGGCTAATACTGAGACACAACTTGAATCTAGTTGGCTGTCTGATAAACAAAGTTGAACAAAGAGCAAGCTGTCAGATAAACAGCTGAGAAACAGACTAGTTATCACAGCCATGCTCTGTCCTTAGATAAATAACGTCTATGAATAAGGGAGTAAAAACTAGTTCATAGGTTTGTCGACTGGCGAGGTATATTTTCTCTTGTCAGACATTCCTCTGGATCCCACTCCACTTACCATCAGGCAGTGGGCTTACTTTGACGTCACTACATAGTATAAAACAAAGTCGCTTTCTATGTCCCTTTGTATGCTTAAATCTTTAAAACTACGCAACGGATTTTAATGCGGTTTTTTTTAATAGATAGAGTGATTCAAGAGGAAGGTTTATATGTATAATAACATCCATTAAATAGTGGAGAAATACTGTTATTTTGTTATGTTATACCTGTGCGAAGCCAGAGCGGGCCGCTATGTTTTTATATACAACGTTCACAGTTTTTCTGTAGTGTATTTAGTATCAGCATTGCACTCGTGCGAAGCCGGGGCGGGTCGCTAGTATATTCTAAAACAGCGATTTGCCTATCTGAGCTGTATTAACATAGACCGACTACGCAAAATTAGTTCGCAGTAGTCATTAAGGGTAACTGAGAGTAAGTGAGCGAATATGTCTCCTGGCTAGGGCTGTGGTGGGGAGGGTTCTTATGCATGAAACTAGGACGTTAGAGTGGGCAACTAGTAATATAGTATGTATATTTAAATTTATTTAACAATACCCTGTATATGTTTCTATTTCATTAATCTAAACCTAATTTATAGATTTTTTTTTTATTATAATGAGGTTTTAATTATCAATCACTAACGTTTTTATATCTTCAGTGTCATTACGAGATACACTAATATTAGCTCTGAGTTTTTTGATAATTACAAAACATAATAGCTTCTTAATGCTGTTTGGTTTATTGCCTCAAAATTGGATTTCGTTTTTATTGCTATGAATGACGAGACGAGCTTGCTGTTCGCCTGATGGTAAGCGATTACCGCCCATAAACAGAAAACACCATCCAATACCTTGAATTACAAAGTATTGTTTGGTATTACATTGCGTTCGCCATCCCAAGACATGAGATGTTAAGCCTTATTATGTTCAGTAGTTACACTGGCTACAATATTCTTCAAATCGGAACACAACAGTGACTACACACTGTTGCTTGGCGGCTGAAATAGAGATTGCGGTGGTACCAACAGTATGTGGATAGCTATATACCGAATAATATTACTTATTTACTTAGCATCCGCAGTATCTTCTCAGTTGCGGGATTTTATTTTGAACAGGGTTATCTTAAGTTATCATTAACTCTTATTAATAACTTGGTTGGCAGAGTCGCAATACATATAATTATTATGCCACTGCATTATACATTTGTAGTGTGAGTATACATTTTTGATATGGGAATGTTGGAGCATAAAAACTGCCATTGGCGTGTCTTCCGCTCTGTAGTCTCGGGTCCAAATAAACAGTGGGCAAGTGATATTGGGTTTTTCTTATCAGTATAACTCTAGGGTGTGTAATATGTTTAAGACACTGTGAGCTCATTCTGTGTAGTTCGGACCACCAACAGCTTACAAAATTTAAAAAGTTGTATAATTGTAAAATGTAGGCAGATATTGTAACTTTGACTTTTGCGGATGAATAACACCTCAGTCCCTCTGTGACCATGAAGGCTGTAAAGTCTTTGAACTATCGGAGAAAACTAAAATAATTTATCATTGAAATCCGAAAAATAGTTTAATTTTAATGTGTAATATGTCATATGGAAGATAATTTATGTGTTTAAAATTGCGTGTGTATTCGTCTATTAAGTTTGAATTTGCCGTCTTCCGAATTCGCTGCCCGGGATACGGACCTCGCCTCCCCACTAGATCCGGGGCTAAGCCTGTGTATATCTGGTATCGAACAGGCATAATTTTGACTACGCTGCTGACGTCAATAAAGAATTATTTGTTTAGTTCAGCAATTAAAGATTTTACACTAACATGTTCGTCTCATGCGGAACTGATTATTGAAACGAGTACTTATCTCGTCAAAAAACAAATATATTGATGTTTTATCAAAAAGTTTTAAATTAAACTATTTAGATATTTCAAGGCCACAATGCCACCAGGTCTAGCGGCCGTGAGCTAGGAGAGCTGCAGTTCTTTCTAACTAGTTTTTGGTCGAGTTTCCGCCCGCGTTAATAAGTTTTCTGATATAAAAGTCCAGCTATATTTTTCCGTGATAGAGAGTAGCCTGTCCTTCCCAAGGTCTCAAACTACCTCCATACCTGTCAAATAGCGGAACTTCGCGCCCCTCTCATCCTATGTGAGACACGATTATAACCTATCTTCGATTATATTACGTAAACAAATTCGAATAATTTGGAAAAAAAGAATTCTCCATACCAAATTTCATCAAAACCCGTTGGGTATGTTTTGAGTTTATCCCGTTCAGACGGAAAGAGAGATGCTTTCTTGTGATTAAAACTTTTTTAGAAAAAGAATTACGTTCAACACTAAAAGATTTTTTTCAATTAGAATTACCAGTATTTCCTGAGATTAAAGCGTTCAAACAAACTAACAAACTCTTCAGCTTTATATAATAGTATAGATTAAACTAATTCTGTTATTAAAAATGATGTTTACTCAACGTTATTTTGTTTTGCTCATATTTTTATGAAAAAAAAAAACTTTAATAAAATATCTGCTGCCTCGGTGGCGTAGTTGTATTACTCTACGACTGCTGTACCAAGGTATCTGGTTTGATTCCCGGGTCAGGTAAAGTGATATAGGTTTTTCTACTCATCAACCCGGTGTCTGGAGTTTGTGCCCGATATGGCAATAGGCTCGTCTCCTATCACATCATGAGATGGTATATGCACGGCGGAAAGTGGGTGCAGCAATTGCGTCTCTACCTACCCCTCGGGAATAAACGGCGTGAGTGTGTGAAACATCGCTATATATGAACTACGTACTAGATTTGGCGTTCCGAACATTCACTGTGTTCAACTGAATTGAGCTGCAATCCATTCAAACTGACTTTAGTATGGTCAATATTGCCAGCTTGTGGTTGTGTACGGAGTGGCGCTCATGATATAAGAACTCCAGTCTAAATGTAAACCTGGATTTGAATAAAAAATATTAGTCAAAAATGTAAAATTATTTGTTTTTCAAGTGAATTAATAGGTTATAACAGTGACGTTTTGGTTGCCATTTTAGTTCAGATTTTGAACAAATAGTTTATATGGAGTTCGTGTCTTTAGAATATACGTCAATGGTGTGAAAATAATTATGATACAAAAATATCTGAATTTCTTGGATCCAATCAGAATTCAGAACAGATCGTTGACCTCTCTGGAACTCGTACGTCCCGTTGGTTTGCGGCCGATGTCCTCGTTGCGAAGTAAATTTTCGAGTTATTGATTCTATGTCTTATAGTAACGGGATTGACCACTCACTGGCCGGACAGTAAGCCACTGCCAATATACATGGCAAGTCACTGGCATTGTTAACGACTGCCCTAAAACACTGGCAACAGCATCCACAACTTGGACTGCCAAGCACGCTGTGATTTGCATTGTACTCGTCACCTTGAGGTATTGCATTAAATATATCATGATACAATAATGTCACTTAAGAAGTCTTAAGAACTCTGTCCGAAGAGGCGGGGAACGCCTCTCGGAGGCAATTCTAGAGCACTTCGTCTTCACACTGAGTGCACGTCCATGTTTGCGGAGACATTTGTCCCAGCCTTACGCACATAGTAAAGTGTGAAGATGCTACTTCCCAATTTGATGATTTTGTGTATCTCCTAAAGAAGACATCATTTTAATTTGCAACCAATACTATTAGATAGACAATATAATAAGGAACGTTTTGGTAGTTTCAAAATTTCAAAAAGATCTAAATTAGTTTTTTTGAAGCAATTATTTGTAAATCATTTTCCCGCCGTAACTCCTGCGTCATAAATGTATGAAGAGACTGCTCGAAGTCGTTTTTCGGGGCCTTTACGAAATCTGAATTACATAGGCTTAACTTGACCACGACAGAAAGTGAGATAATAATTGAATTATGACATGAAGATTTCTTGTGTTTATGCGAATGTTAGACATTAAAATTAAACTATTTTTCGGATTTAATATTTTAGTATTCTCCCGACGTTTCGAACGACGTTTCGGACCCCCTCCCCCATGACCATGAAGGCTGCAAAGTCTTCGAAACGTCGGGAGAAAACTAAAATATTAAAACCGCGATAAAATCCGAAAAATAGTTTAATTTTAATATGACATGAATCTTCAACAGTTATTGAATTTTGTAGCCCAGTCTAGATTCCCGGTTTTCTCATTTCTTGATTTTATTTACTTCGTTTACCAGACAACGAAACTAAACGTGGTTTAAATATGAATAGTTAATTTCGGTTTATCCCATCGCTATGATTGTTTAACACTTTGCATTCAAAGACAGAAATAAATGCTGTTTTACGGAAAATTAGATAAGTAGCTGGCCAAATTCAAATCATCAATAGACATTAAATAATTAAAAATTGTGCGAAGTAAACTAAATCTCTAAGCGGCGATAGCCTAGTTGGGTGTGGTACGGACTGCCGAGAAGAATGTCCGCAGGTTCAAATCCCAAGGGCACACACCTCTGAGTTTTCTAAAATCATGTGTGTATTCTTTGTAAATTTATCGTTCGCTTTAATGGTAAAGGAAAACATCGTGAGGAAACCTGCACATCTGAGAAGTTCTCTATAGGAATTTCGAAGGTGTGTGAAGTCTACCAATCCGCACTAGGCCAGCGTGGTGGACTAAGGCCTAATCCCTCTCTGTAGTAGAGGAGGCCCGTGCTCAGCAGTGGGCAAGTATAAGGCAATACAGGGCTGATATTATTATTATTATAAAGTAAATCTATTTTATTTTTTACGTGTAGAGAACAAAATCAGACACGAGCACAAAATTTAAATGATTTTAATTGAATTTGTTCAGTCACTTATCAATCAAGTCGATATCATCTTAGAGTTGAATCTACGATTCTTTGTTTGGCGCCATTGACGTAATTCCTTTAGGCAGTAAAATCTAATACGCAATGATTATATACCCTGATTACTAAAGATATGTTTTTTTCCCTCATGAATCAACCGCTTTCACTAAGCGGGGAATTTTATGCAGGTTTTCCCGAGTACATGCTTTGTGCAAACGAAGTCTCAGTACACAGTACATTGAGTCAATAATTTTAGAAAAACTGATTCACCATTTAAAAACAAATTTAAATTGGCATTTATTGTATACTTCTAAGTTTTACATTAGCTAGCCTAGTTGGGTGAGAAATGGACTGCTGCGACGAATGGCCGCAGTTTCAAGCCCGAAACGCACCTTGGACTTTTATAAAGTTATGTGTGTATAGTTTGTGAATTTTCCTTTGTTTTATCTGTGAAGGAAAACATCGTTAGGGCAACAGACCTGCTTACCTGAGAAGTTCTTTATAAGAATTTTGAAGGTATGTGAAATTTGCCAATCCACACTAGTATGTCGTGGTGGACTAAGGTCTAATTCCTTGCAGTAGTGGAGGAGGGACATGCACAGCAGTGGACAGTAAATAATACAGGGTTCATTTTATATTAAGTATATATTACTTATATCAGTTTGACCTTCTTGATTGAGTGCCAGATTCTAACCCCGAAAGATAAATAAAGGGGGAACCATAATCGTTTCAAATTTTTATCAATATGAACATTTATAATCACATTTTCACATGCCTAAGTGAAAAATAACATAAGACCTTGTAATAGTGAGCTAGCGACATATCGACATAAAACAAATTTTACGGATTTTACCACGAAATTGTTTAATAATATAAAAATCCGTAAAATTATTTTCAAGATGCCATTTTCCAATTAACGTTGGCGTGAACTGACTCCGACAATACGCACTTCCAAAATAATTATAGCCGCATTGCTGAGCATTGGAGTAAAACTATTTTGCGGATTTTATTGCGATTTTTGATATTATCAACTAGCGACCCGCCCCGGCTTCGCACGGGTGCAATCTTTCTCCACTATTTAATGGATGTTATTATACATATAAACCTTGCTCTTGAATCACTCTATCTATTAAAAAAAAGGCATCAAAATCCGTTGCGTAGTTTTAAAGATTAAGGCACACATAGATAGGGACAGAGAAAGCGACTTTGTTTTATACTATGTAGTGATTTCTCCCCGTCTTTTCAAAGACTGCAGCATTCATGGTCACAGGGCGTATTGCGATGTTGGTCATCCGAAATATTACAATATCTACCCACATTTTACAATTATAAATTTATTTTTATTTTAGTTGTTGGCGGTCCGATCTACGCAGAATGAACTCGTGTCTTGAAATCTGGCTGATAGTTTTATTTCAATGTCTAACTTAAGAAATCATTACGCATTGCTAAGTTTTAATGAAAAACGATTGAAAAATTACGTTTATTAAATCTCCGTCAGTATGAGTATGATGCGAAACATAATATACCAAGCAGTGGCGAAAATGAAATTTTTCAAAAGGTAAGTAACCTGAGGCGAAAAAAAATGCCTTAGTTAACACATCGCGGCTAATTTAACAGAAAACAAAAACTAAGACAAACATAAGTATACATACCTAAAAGGGAAGCCGGTAGGACTTGGGTTATATAGTCGTTTCGCCACTGATACGGACCTCTCTAAACCTTGAAATATGGCGTCACAAAGCTGAGGGGAGATAGAGTGATGTCACATGCAAGAGAGTATGGTAATCCAATATATAAGTATAAGAAAGTTATCGAACTGTTAAGTATTTTTTTCGTATTATGTCTTCAAGTTTAATTTTTAACAACTGTAATATAGCAGTGGCTAACGGTCTATATAACCCTACGACGTCCCTTTCTATGCAATTTCTGTGGTATCTAATTATCATTAGAAAGATTTGCAGACAGCATTACACGTATTGATACCTATATATTGTGTCGGGTTCTCTTTAGAAAGAATTCACCTTTCGCCACTGCTGTATAGTGAACTTAATTGTTTTTATCTGACCCTCTAAGATATTTTAGTTATAGTGCAATTGGCTATAACCTAAAGTCATTCATTTACAAGTGGTTAGCCAGGAAGTTTCATTCGGCTAAGTTAAGTTCGGATGGTGTTTTGATGAATTTAAAGGTGGACCGATTTTTTTTCTTTTCATAGAATATTTAGGTTATACCGGACTTTTATACATTAAAGTGTTTATTACTAAATATAGTTTTATCATCTTTTAATTGTATTTGTACAAGCATAAAGAATAAGCATTTAAAGAATTTTAAAACCTTTAGAAAAGGTCGGACATTCGCGGGATAAGTTCGGACTACGTTCTAAAAACGATTCTACAGCTTCTATAATTAAGTCCAAATCAAGTTAAAGGTCAGATCAGGGTTAAGAAGATCGAAATGCACGTTTTTTGTTTCACTGCACATAGCATACGTCATGACTTTGATCCTAGCATATGTATGTAAGTATTGCATATAAGTCATTTTAAAAACAAGAAAAAAACAGTGTCTTTTTTATATAGATGTTAGTTTTGTTTATTGTTTTGTGTCAATGCTGTGATTCTTAGAATTCAATTATCGCAATCGGTTTAAAACGCGTATTTAATTGCTTTCTCACATATTGTAGAAAAACTATGTTTTCCTCCTTAACGACATATTTAAAAAACATCTTTTTGTATAAATGTTTTTCCTGTATTTTGAGTCTACTAATTTATTCCTAAAACATCTCAACATTTGTCCGTGATGTTGGCAAATAATAATCAAGTATGACAACATAACGGCGTTAAAATTAAAAATATACCTATTTCGAAAAAGGAAAATCTATGACAAACTACAGACGAACTAAACATCGCGCTAATAACTCGCCACTTAATGAGAGAAAGAGATAACATACGTAGAAGGGGATGGCTAGAATCGTTATTATAATTACAATACAAACGATCGAATTTAATAAAATCTTAAGACAACTCTTAAGTATTTAGACTTGTAATAAATCACTTACCCAAAACGATAAAAAATAAATCCGTATACATTGTAAACAAATCACTTAGATATAAAACATTCACTCATGAAGGACTAGACAAAAGGTAGAAAACAACTGTAATGCTAGTTTGTACAGCGGAGTATAAATATAAACATTAAAGTAAAAAAAGCGGTAAGTTATTATAGATTTGGGAAAACCACGAGCGATCGCGACGCGTCGGGTTGCCGCACTAAGCCGATATTTACCTTGGCCGGTGACGTCAGTGTCACTCCTCCACAGAAACGTAGCGTGGCCATCAGGAAATTGGTAAAGTACCTATGTATTTATTTGCAAAAACAATGGATATTTGCAAGCATGTTTTTTATTTTTATACTGAAACGGCTATGTGACCACATTGTACCTGATAGTAAGTGGAGTGGGGTCCAATAGACTGATGATTATCCCTCGACAGTTGATACAATTGTGCCGGCCTGTTGGAACGGGATATACACATGCTGATCCCGGAACGCGACACCTTTAATAATGATATGAATATCAGATAGGACTAAATTGACTAATATAAAACTAAGTGACTACTAAACCAGCAATAAACGAGACAATAAAAAAGAATATAATCGTTTTAACAATCTAGGAAAATATCCTTTATTTTTGCTGAGAAAATTTACCACCAGTCAGCCGCCCGGTGAGATGAAACATGGAAGATCGCTGGGCAGAGTCTAACACCATATACTACCCTCAGGAGGCAACTCTTGTTCGCTCGGTCTCCACACCGAATGCATGCCCATGCACGAGGAGACATTTGTGCCCTAGGCACCTAGTTAAATGTGTATACCTTATGGTTGCCAATTCACACCGAGCCCTATGAGGGTTCGCGTATACTTCCTGGCCTTCTCCCCTCCTTCCAACCTAAGAAAGTTCCTTCTCCGTCTCCTACATTTTCTTCACCAGATATTCCCTCCTAACTTTCCTCGAGGTCCCTTCAGAAGCTGAGCCGGGGAATTCCAGTAACCCATTTGAAGGTTTCTCCTTACTAGGGGACAGTAAAGCCTTGACGGTATGCGGTGTTATGGGGTCTGTAACCGAAAAAAACACCATATACAATATGCAAGGCAATACAAACTAACACGTGGACATCTTCAGTACATAAACGCTTGTGGGTTTCTTCTGACAGAAAGTTTTTAGCTGTCGTCCGCAACTGTCATATCGTAGCGTGGTTCAGATGACAGGATCTGTGATATTCAGATTTAAAATATTCCGTATTACTGATCCTATAATTATCTATGATTGGGAATCTAATTCCTAATATATTCTTATTATCACTCTATACACACACACACACTCTGTGTGAGTGTCTCATGCTCTTTGTTCCCGTGGCGTAGGCAAAGGCATAACTGGTGTACTCAGTTTTAACTGTGCGCATACTGTCCCACGATGCGATAGGGGGTGAGCCTATCGCCATATTGGACACAAATTTTGGGCTGCTAATGTGAACTAAAATGTAATATCACTTTGCTCAACCCGGAGATTGAATCAGATATCTCAGGACCGCAGTCGTACCGCAATACAATACGTCTTTCAAAATCCGTTAACTAAATAAAAATACGATGGTAACCATTTGTAAAACGAACTCCACATATACGAGGAATGTGTTTCGTCCTGGCAACCCTTGCAATGACCGCGAAACGGGTTATGTTAGGTTACCACAACGTCTGATAACAGCTGGGGATCGGTAAAAAACATGAGATGTGTGTACGGTTGGGTATGTCCGACCACGTGTCGTGCCGGATACCGCTAACACTATATGAAACCACATTATGTTTGTAATAATTATATCCCCACTACAACATTCATACTATGCTGCTAATAGTAAATGATTGGTATTGGTTTTGTTTTTTTCTCCTTTTTTTTATAATTTCTCTTTTATAATCACACTTTTGTTACCATCAATGAGTTATTTACAATTTTGTGTATTTAAATACGAGCTATGTTTACCTTTAAGCTGGTTTTTAAGTTTGATATTATATTATTATTAAGTAATAACCTAATGTGATACGCGAAAATTGCTAATAGGTCTAATAAAATACTTAAATAAATATATATAACGTTTTCGGTGACTGAATGTTTATTAGAATTGCTGAGCGGATTTGGATGAAATTTGAAAAATAGGAAGACCAATCCTTGGATTTAAAGGCTGCTTTTAACTCAGAAAGGTGGACAATGGGAGTTTAGTTCCTGAAAGAATATTTTATTTTGTGCTAGGGGGCAAGCGAAGAAATTTCCGATACACTACATACTACATATTATAAAACAAAGTCTCCTCTTCTGTCTGTCTGTATGTTATCAATTTGCTCAAAATCTACTCAGTGGATTTTTATGAAATTTGGTATATAGTTTAAGACCCTGGAAAGGTTTCTACCCCGGGAAAATATATAGCGGGACTTTTATCCCGGAAAACGCCTTCACGCGAGCGAAGCCGCGAGCCAAAGTTAGTAGAAATATAAACGAATATTTATCTAGCCACATTTCAAATATTTTTTTAGTAAACACTCCTAAATTGTGTCGAATCAATATAAACTATAGGTATGCTGTAAATAATTGATCGACAATACCGGTTAACATGTTTTTGGGCAGCTCAGGGATATCCCCGGACAGTCGGCACAGAGATTTTAATAGTGGCATGGCAAAGTGACCGATTGCATCTCATGGTATGTGGAGAGCGGTCCAATAAAATGTCGACTGACATCAGATGATTACCCTTCGACAGTCGACACAATTATGCCGCCCTGTTGGAACTGGATATACACAGGCTGATCCCAGAACGTGACATTTACATGGGTCATTATGGCAGGTTTTAACACCCTGTGTAAAGAAAGAAAGAAATATTTTATTTGGTTTTAGTTACATAAATATATATATATATTAAAAAAAAAATAAAAATAAAATAAGAACGAAATTAATACTTCATTAATACAAAAAAATAATAATCAACAGAGAGAAACCAAAACCAAAATGGATCCAGCTCAGCTTATTGCTACAGCGTTAATTGAAGCGCTGGTTTTCAGCTGAACCCAATACAGATTCCGTGTACGGTGGTGACTATGCGGGCGGATATAAAATATATCCTACCACCAGTAAACAGCAGCATTATTCATATTCTGAATACTACGTTGATTACTTCCAATTCAATGAATCGCCTGTACTTTTCTTAGATGACAGTTAAAACAAATTACATGTTCTCCTTTCCTCTAACAATTTCCTCTAATCCCCCGGAAGTGTTGTTATACGTGTGTTCTGGATTACCCCACGTAAATAAATCAAATGGGTATTACTCTGAGTCTATCACTGCGTCACTACAATGACTTTGCATTTATTCTCAGCAGTTAAGTTGCTATTACATCCCCCGAGGCAATTCTTGAGCGCTCAGTCTTCGCACCGAATGCACGCTCATATACAGAAGACTTTCCGCGGCCCAGACTCACAGTCCAGTATGTATACCTCATGTTGTAACTACACATTGAGGTCTATGGGCGCTCGCGAATATTTTCAAGCCTTCTCCCCTCCGCCCATACTAAGAAGGTTCTTTTCCCTTCCCACACATTTCCCTTCCCTAAATAATCTCTTTCAACTATCTTCCAGGGCCCAGCAGTCGCTAACACGGGGCATTTCAGTATTCTATTCGTAGTATTCCAATGGTGTCTTACGGGTTGCCATAATAAAAAATAAAGTTGCTATTACTGCAGCCATAGCCTAGTTGAGAGTGGAACAGACTGCCGAGACGAATGTCCGCAGGTACAAAACCCAAGGACACACACCTCTGTCTTTTCTTAAGTTATGTGTGTATTTTTTGTGAATTATTGCTTGCTTTTACGGTGAAGGTAACATCGTGAGGACATCTGCATACGTGACAAGTTCCCGATAAGATTTTTGAAGGCATCTGTACCAATTTGCACTAGCTAGCGTGATGGACTAAGGCCTAATCCTTCCCAGCAGAGGAGGTCCATGCCCATCATTAGGACAGTATAATACAGAGCTGATATTATTTTAATTATTGTAATCTAGTTGCTGAGTTATTTGTCCTGATTCTTCAAAACTGTGGTCTGTTTTGGAGTCGACAGGATAGTCGAAGTTGAATCTCTGCCTATCAAATCCAGAGGATAAATAATATCACAGCTGGCCAGCACTGGCGAAAGGTGAAATTTTCCGAAAGCGAACCCGACACAACATTGGTACTAATGAATGAATGCGGG